>NC_057806.1:431280794-431284343 GCF_018294505.1 Triticum aestivum
ACGGGCACTCCAATGTTTTTTAAACTTATTTGAAATCGTGACTTCTTTTGTGTTTAGTATGCAGCATTCAAAGCGACGTTATCAATTTCCAACACGTTCTGACATCATTTGCTGTTTTTTAGTCATTTACCGATTTGTTTAGAGAGCTAAATGACCGTGAAATTGAAAATCACTACAAAATAAACTCTGAAAATGTTGAAACTTGGCATGGTATCATCATTTCACCCGCATAGCCTGTGCGAAAGAGTAGAGAGGGTCACGGCAAAAACTGGACGTACTTCGTGTACAAACCGGACAATCTCTTTCGTAGTATCAGGGTTTCGGACGAGAACTCATCTGTTACACGGGCATTCCAATGTTTTTTAAACTTATTGGAAATCTTGACTTCTTTTGCGTTCTGTACGCATCATTCAAAGCGCCGTCATCAATTTCCAACAGGTTCTGACATCATTTGCTGTTTTTCAATCATTTAAGGATTTGTTTAGAGAGCTAAATGACCGTGAAATTGAAAATCACTACAAAATGAACTCTGAAAATGTTGAAACTTTGCATGGTATCATCATTTCACCTGCATAGCATGTGCTAAAGAGTAGAGAGGGTCACGACAAAAACTGGACGCACTTCGTGTACAAACTGGACAATGTCTTTCGGAGTATCAGGGTTTCGGACGAGAACTCATCTGTTACACGGGCACTCCAATGTTTTTAAACTTATTTGAAATCCTGACTTCTTTTGCGTTTAGTATGCAGCATTCAAAGCGCCGTCATCAATTTCCAACATGTTTTGACATCATTTGCTTTTTTTCAATCATTTACCGATTTGTTTAGAGAGCTAAATGACCGTGAAATTGAAAATCACTACAAAATTAACTCTGAACATGTTGAAACTTGGCGTGGTATCATCATTTCACCTGCATAAAATGTGCGAAAGAGTAGAGAGGGTCATGGCAAAAACTGGACGCACTTCGTGTACAAACTGGACAATCTTTTCGGAGTATCGGGGTTTCGGACGAGAACTCATCTGTTACACGGGCACTCCAATGTTTTTTAAACTTATTTGAAATCGTGACTTCTTTTGTGTTCAGTATGCAGCATTCAAAGCGACGTTATCAATTTCCAACACGTTCTGACATCATTTGCTGTTTTTTAGTCATTTACCGATTTGTTTAGAGAGCTAAATGACCGTGAAATTGAAAATCACTACAAAAAAAACTCTGAAAATGTTGAAACTTGGCATGGTATCATCATTTCACCCGCATAGCCTGTGCGAAAGAGTAGAGAGGGTCACGGCAAAAACTGGACGCACTTCGTGTACAAACCGGACAATCTCTTTCGTAGTATCAGGGTTTCGGACGAGAACTCATCTGTTACACGGGCATTCCAATGTTTTTTAAACTTATTGGAAATCTTGACTTCTTTTGCGTTCTGTACGCATCATTCCAAGCGCCGTCATCAATTTCCAACAGGTTCTGACATCATTTGCTATTTTTCAATCATTTAAGGATTTGTTTAGAGAGCTAAATGACCATGAAATTGAAAATCACTACAAAATGAACTCTGAAAATGTTGAAACTTGGCATGGTATCATCATTTCACCTGCATAGCATGTGCTAAAGAGTAGAGAGGGTCACGACAAAAACTGGACGCACTTCGTGTACAAACTGGACAATGTCTTTCGGAGTATTAGGGTTTCGGACGAGAACTCATCTGTTACACGGGCACTCCAATGTTTTTAAACTTATTTGAAATCCTGACTTCTTTTGCGTTTAGTATGCAGCATTCAAAGCGACGTCATCAATTTCCAACATTCTCTGACATCATTTGCTTTTTTTCAATCATTTACCGATTTGTTTAGAGAGCTAAATGACCGTGAAATTGAAAATCACTACAAAATTAACTCTGAACATGTTGAAACTTGGCGTGGTATCATCATTTCACCTGCATAAAATGTGCGAAAGAGTAGAGAGGGTCATGGCAAAAACTGGACGCACTTCATGTACAAACTGGACAATCTTTTCGGAGTATCGGGGTTTCGGACGAGAACTCATCTGTTACACGGGCACTCCAATGTTTTTTAAACTTATTTGAAATCGTGACTTCTTTTGTGTTCAGTATGCAGCATTCAAAGCGACGTTATCAATTTCCAACACGTTCTGACATCATTTGCTGTTTTTTAGTCATTTACCGATTTGTTTAGAGAGCTAAATGACCGTGAAATTGAAAATCACTACAAAATAAACTCTGAAAATGTTGAAACTTGGCATGGTATCATCATTTCACCCGCATAGCCTGTGCGAAAGAGTAGAGAGGGTCACGGCAAAAACTGGACGCACTTCGTGTACAAACCGGACAATCTCTTTCGTAGTATCAGGGTTTCGGACGAGAACTCATCTGTTACACGGGCATTCCAATGTTTTTTAAACTTATTGGAAATCTTGACTTCTTTTGCGTTCTGTACGCATCATTCAAAGCGCGTCATCAATTTCCAACAGGTTCTGACATCATTTGCTATTTTTCAATCATTTAAGGATTTGTTTAGAGAGCTAAATGACCATGAAATTGAAAATCACTACAAAATGAACTCTGAAAATGTTGAAACTTGGCATGGTATCATCATTTCACCTGCATAGCATGTGCGAAAGAGTAGAGAGGGTCACGACAAAAACTGGACGCACTTCGTGTACAAACTGGACAATGTCTTTCGGAGTATCAGGGTTTCGGACGAGAACTCATCTGTTACACGGGCACTCCAATGTTTTTAAACTTATTTGAAATCCTGACTTCTTTTGCGTTTAGTATGCAGCATTCAAAGTGACGTCATCAATTTCCAACATGTTCTGACATCATTTGCTTTTTTTCAATCATTTACCGATTTGTTTAGAGAGCTAAATGACCGTGAAATTGAAAATCACTACAAAATTAACTCTGAACATGTTGAAACTTGGCGTGGTATCATCATTTCACCTGCATAAAATGTGCGAAAGAGTAGATAGGGTCATGGCAAAAACTGGACGCACTTCGTGTACAAACTGGACAATCTTTTCGGAGTATCAGGGTTTCGGACGAGAACTCATCTGTTACAGGGGCACTCCAATGTTTTTTAAACTTATTGGAAATCCTGATTTCTTTTGCGTCCAGTATGCAGCATTCAAAGCGATATCATCAATTTCCAACATGTTCTGACATCATTTGCTATTTTTTAGTCATTTACCGATTTGTTTAGAGAGCTAAATGATCGGGAAATTGAAAATCACTACAAAATGAACTTTGAAAATGTTGAAACTTGGCATGGTATCATCATTTCACCCGCATAGCCTGTGCGAAAGAGTAGAGAGGGTCACGGTAAAAACTGGACGCACTTCGTGTACAAACAGGACAATCTCTTTCGTAGTATCAGGGTTTCGGAGGAGAACTCATCTGTTACACGGGCACTCCAATGTTTTTTAAACTTATTTGAAATCCCGACTTCTTGTGCATTCAGTATGCAGCATTCAAAGCGACGTCATCAATTTCCAACAATTTGTGACATCATTTGCTGTTTTTCAGTCAT
>NC_057806.1:431284816-431286207 GCF_018294505.1 Triticum aestivum
CAAAGCGACGTCATCAATTTCCAACACGTTCTGACATCATTTGTTGTTTTTTAGTCATTTACCAATTTGTTTAGAGAGCTAAATGACCGTGAAATTGAAAATCAGTACAAAATGAACTCTGAATATGTTGAAACTTGGCATGGTATCATCATTTCACCCGCATAGCCTGTGCGAAAGAGTAGAGAGGGTCATGGCAAAAACTGGACGCACTTCGTGTACAAACTGGACAATCTCTTTCGGAGTATCAGGGTTTCGGACGAGAACTAATCTGTTACACGGGCACTCCAATGTTTTTTAAACTTATTTGAAATCCCGACTTTTTTGCATTTAGCATGCAGCATTCAAAGCGACGTCATAAATTTCCAACATGTTCTGACATCATTTGATGTTTTTCAATCATTTACCGATTTGTTTAGAGAGCTAAATGACCGTGAAATTGAAAATCACAACAAAATGAACTCTGAAAATGTTGAAACTTGGAATGGTATCATCATTTCACCTGCATAGCATGTGCGAAAGAGTAGAGAGGGTCACGACAAAAACTGGACGCACTTCGTGTAGAAACTGGACAATCTCTTTCGGAGTATCAGGGTTTCGGACGAGAACTCATCTGATACACGGGCAGTCCAATGTTTTTTAAACTTATTTGAAATCCCGACTTTTTTGTTTTCAGTATGCAGCATTCAAAGGGACGTCATAAATTTCCAACACGTTCTGACATCATTTGCTGTTTTTCAATCATTTACCAATTTGTTTAGAGAGCTAAATGACCGTGAAATTGAAAATCACTACAAAATGAACTCTGAAAATGTTGAAACTTGGCATGGTATCATCATTTCTCCTACATAGCATGTGCGAAAGAGTAGAGAGGGTCACGACAGAAACTGGACGCTCTTCGTGTACAAACTGGACAATCTCTTTCGGAGTATCAGGGTTTCGGATGAGAACTCATCTGTTACACAGGCACTCCAATGTTTTTTAAACTTATTTGAAGTCCCGACTTCTTTTGCATTCAGTATGCAGCATTCAAAGCAACGTCATCAATTTCCAACAATTTGTGACATCATTTGCTGTTTTTCAGTCATTTACCGATTTGTTTAGAGAGCTAAATGACCGTGAAATTGAAAATCACTACAAAATGAACTCTGAAAATTTTGAAACTTGGCATGGTATCATCATTTCACCCGCATAGCATGTGCAAAAGAGTAGATAGGGTCATGGGGAAAACTGGACGGACTTCGTGTACAAACTGGACAATCTCTTTCGGAGTATCAGGGTTTCGGACGAGAACTCATCTGTTATACGGGCACTACAATGTTTTTTAAACTTATTTGAAATCCTGACTTCTTTTGCGTTTAGTATGCAACATTCAAAGCGACGTCATCAATTTC
>NC_057806.1:431288499-431289384 GCF_018294505.1 Triticum aestivum
TGCAGCATTCAAAGGGACGTCATAAATTTCCAACACGTTTTGACATCATTTCCTGTTTTTCAATCATTTACCGATTTGTTTAGAGAGCTAAATGACCGTGAAATTGAAAATCACTACAAAATGAACTCTGAAAATGTTGAAACTTGGCATGGTATCATCATTTCACCCGCATAGCCTGTGCGAAAGAGTAGAGAGGGTCACGGTAAAAACTGGACGCACTTCGTGTACAAACTGGACAATCTCTTTCGTAGTATCAGGGTTTCAGAGGAGAACTCATCTGTTACACGGGCACTCCAATGTTTTTTAAACTTATTTGAAATCCCGACTTCTTGTGCATTCAGTATGCAGCATTCAAAGCGACGTCATCAATTTCCAACAATTTGTGACATCATTTGCTATTTTTCAGTCATTTACCGATTTGTTTATAGAGCTAAATGACCGTGAAATTGAAAATCACTACAAAATGAACTCTAAAATGTTGAAACTTGGCATGGTATCATCAATTCACCCGCATAGCATCTGCAAAAGAGTAGATAGGGTCATGGCAAAAACTGGACGCACTTCGTGTACAAACTGGACAATCTCTTTCGGAGTATGAGGGTTTCGGACGAGAACTCATCTGTTACACGGGCACTTCAATGTTTTTTAAACTTATTTGAAATCTTGACTTCTTTTGCATTTAGTATGCAACATTCAAAGCGACGTCATCAATTTCCAACACGTTCTGACATCATTTGTTGTTTTTTAGTCATTTACCAATTTGTTTAGAGAGCTAAATGACCGTGAAATTGAAAATCAGTACAAAATGAACTCTGAATATGTTGAAACTTGGCATGGTATCATCATTTCACCCGCATAGCCTGTGCGAAAGAGTAGAGAGGGTCA
>NC_057806.1:431289394-431291951 GCF_018294505.1 Triticum aestivum
CTCATCTGTTACACGGGCACTCCAATGTTTTTTAAACTTATTTGAAATACTGACTTCTTTTGCGTTTAGTATGCAGCATTCAGTGCGACCTCATCAATTTCCAACATGTTTTGACATCATTTGCTGTTTTTCAGTCATTTACCGATTTGTTTAGAGAGCTAAATGACCGTGAAATTAAAATCACTACAAAATGAACTCTGAAAATGTTGAAATTTGGCATGGTATCATCATTTCACCCGCATAGCATGTGCGAAAGAGTACAGAGGGTCGCGGCAAAAACTGGACGCACTTCATGTACAAACTGGACAATCTCTTTCGGAGTATCAGGGTTTCGGACGAGAACTCTTCTGTTACACAGGAACTCCAATGGTTTTTAAACTTATTTGAAATCGTGACTTCTTTTGCGTTTAGTATGCAGCATTCAAAGCGACGTCATCAATTTCAAACAGGTTCTGACATCATTTGCTGTTTTTCAGTAATTTACCGATTTGTTTAGAGAGCTAAATGATCGGGAAATTGAAAATCACTACAAAATGAACTCTGAAAATGTTGAAACTTGGCATGGTATCATCATTTCACCCGCATAGCCTGTGCGAAAGAGTAGAGAGGGTCACGGCAAAAACTGGACGCACTTCGTGTGCAAACTGGACAATCTCTTTCGTAGTATCAGGGTTTCGAACGAGAACTCATCTGTTACACGGGCACTCCAATGTTTTTTAAACTTATTTGAAATCCCGACTTTTTTGCATTCAGTATGCAGCATTCAAAGCGACGTCATAAATTTCCAACACGTTTTGACATCATTTGCTGTTTTTCAATCATTTACGGATTTGTTTAGAGAGCTAAATGACCGTAAAATTGAAAATCACTACAAAATGAACTCTGAAAATGTTGAAACTTGGCATGGTATCATCATTTCACCTGCATAGCATGTGCGAAAGAGTAGAGAGGGTCACGACAGAAACTGGACGCACTTCGTGTACAAACTGGACAATCTCTTTCGGAGTATCAGGGTTTCGGATGAGAACTCATCTGTTACATGGGCACTCCAATGTTTTTTAAACTTATTTGAAATCCCGACTTCTTTTGTGTTCAGTATGCAGCTTTCAAAGCGACGTCATCAATTTCCAACAATTTGTGACATCATTTGCTATTTTTCAGTCATTTACCGATTTGTTTAGAGAGCTTAATGACCATGAAATTGAAAATCACTACAAAATGAACTCTGAAAATGTTGAAACTTGGCATCGTATCATCATTGCACCTGCGTAGCATGTGCGAAAGAGTAGAGAGGGTCACGGAAAAAACTGGATGCACTTCGTGTACAAGCTGGACAATCTGTTTCGGAGTATCAGGGTTTCGGACGAGAACTCATCTGTTACACGGGCACTCTAATGTTTTTTAAACTTATTTGAAATCCCGACTTTTTTGTGTTCAGTATGCAGCATTCAAAGGGACGTCATAAATTTCCAACACGTTCTGACATCATTTGCTGTTTTCAATCATTTACCAATTTGTTTAGAGAGCTAAATGACCGTGAAATTGAAAATCACTACAAAATGAACTCTGAAAATGTTGAAACTTGGCATGGTATCATCATTTCACCTGCATAGCATGTGCGAAAGAGTAGAGAGGGTCACGACAGAAACTGGACGCACTTCGTGTACAAACTGGACAATCTCTTTCGGAGTATCAGGGTTTCGGATGAGAACTCATCTGTTGCACGGGCACTCCAATGTTTTTTAAACTTATTTGAAATCCCGACTTCTTTTGCGTTCAGTATGCAGCATTCAAAGCGACGTCATCAATTTCAAACAATTTGTGACATCATTTGCTGTTTTTCAGTCATTTACCGATTTGTTTAGAGAGCTAAATGACCGTGAAATTCAAAATCACTACAAAATGAACTCTGAAAATTTTGAAACTTGGCATGGTATCATCATTTCACCCGCATAGCATGTGCAAAAGAGTAGATAGGGTCATGGAAAAAACTGGACGCACTTCGTGTACAAACTGGACAACCTCTTTCGGAGTATCAGGGTTTCGGACGAGAACTCATCTGCTACACGGGCACTACAATGTTTTTTAAACTTATTTGAAATCCTGACTTGTTTTGCGTTCAGTATGCAGCATTCAAAGCGACGTCATCAATTTCCAACATGTTCTGACATCATTTGCTGTTTTTCAGTCATTTACCGATTTGTTTAGAGAGCTAAATGACAGTGAAATTGAAAATCACTACAAAATGAACTCTAAAAATGTTGAAACTTGGCATGGTATCATCATTTCACCCACATAGCATGTGCGAAAGAGTAGAGAGGGTCACGGCAAAAACTGGACACACTTCGTGTGCAAACTGGACAATCTCTTTCAGAGTATCAGGGTTTCGGACGAGAACTCATCTGTTACACGGGCACTCCAATGTTTTTTAAACTTATTTGAAATCCCGACATTTTTGCGTTCAGTATGCAGCATTCAAAGGGACGTCATAAATTTCCAACACGTTCTGACATGATTTGCTGTTTTTCAATCATTTACCGATTTGTTTAGAGAGCTA
>NC_057806.1:431291961-431293098 GCF_018294505.1 Triticum aestivum
CTGTTACACGGGCACTCCAATGTTTTTTAAACTTATTTGAAATCCCGACATTTTTGTGTTCAGTATGCAGCATTCAAAGGGACGTCATAAATTTCCAACATGTTCTGACATCATTTGCTGTTTTTCAATCATTTACCAATTTGTTTAGAGAGCTAAATGACCGTGAAATTGAAAATCACTACAAAATGAACTCTGAAAATGTTGAAACTTGGCATGGTATCATCATTTCACCTGCATAGCATGTGCGAAAGAGTAGAGAGGGTCACGACAGAAACTGGACGCACTTCGTGTACAAACTGGACAATCTCTTTCGGAGTATCAGGGTTTCGGATGAGAACTCATCTGTTACACGGGCACTCCAATGTTTTTTAAACTTATTTGAAATCCCGACTTCTTTTGCGTTCAGTATGCAGCATTCAAAGCAACGTCATCAATTTCCAACAATTTGTGACATCATTTGCTGTTTTTCAGTCATTTACCGATTTGTTTAGACAGCTTAATGACCGTGAAATTGAAAATCACTACAAAATGAACTCTAAAAATGTTGAAACTTGGCATCGTATCATCATTGCACCTGCATAGCATGTGCGAAAGAGTAAAGAGGGTCACGGAAAAAACTGGACGCACTTCGTGTACAAACTGGACAATCTGTTTCGGAGTATTAGGGTTTCGGACAAGAACTCATCTGTTACACGGGCACTCTAATGTTTTTTAAACTTATTTGAAATCCCGACTTTTGTGTTCAGTATGCAGCATTCAAAGGGACGTCATAAATTTCCAACACGTTCTGACATCATTTGCTGTTTTGCAATCATTTACCGATTTGTTTAGAGAGCTAAATGACCGTGAAATTGAAAATCACTACAAAATGAGCTCTGAAAATGTTGAAACTTGGCATGGTATCATCATCTCACCTGCATAGCATGTGCGAAAGAGTAGAGAGGGTCACGACAGAAACTGGACGCACTTCGTGTACAAACTGGACAATCTCTTTCGGAGTATCAGGGTTTCGGATGAGAACTCATCTGTTACACAGGCACTCCAATGTTTTTTAAACTTATTTGAAATCCCGACTTCTTTTGCATTCAGTATGCAGCATTCAAAGCGACGTCATCAATTTCCAACAATTTGTGACAT
>NC_057806.1:431293108-431295205 GCF_018294505.1 Triticum aestivum
AAATGTTGAAACTTGGCATGGTATCATCATTTCACCCGCATAGCATGTGCGAAAGAGTAGAAAGGGTCACGGCAAAAACTGGACGCACTTCGTGTACAAACTGGACAATCTCTTTCAGAGTATCAGGGTTTCGGACGAGAACTCATCTGTTACACGGGCACTCCAATGTTTTTTAAACATATTTGAAATCCTGACTTTTTTGCGTTCAGTATGCAGCATTCAAAGCAACGTCATCAATTTCCAACAGTTTGTGACATCATTTGCTGTTTTTGAGTCATTTACCGATTTGTTTAGAGAGCTTAATGACCGTGAAATTGAAAATCACTACAAAATGAACTCTGAAAATGTTGAAACTTGGCATCGTATCATCATTGCACCTGCATAGCATGTGCGAAAGAGTAGAGAGGGTCACAGAAAAAACTGGACGCACTTCGTGTACAAACTGGACAATCTGTTTTGGAGTATCAGGGTTTC
The DNA here is from genome assembly GCF_018294505.1 of Triticum aestivum. Lineage (NCBI taxonomy): Eukaryota > Viridiplantae > Streptophyta > Magnoliopsida > Poales > Poaceae > Triticum > Triticum aestivum. Next base: position 431,293,583 of record NC_057806.1, read on the forward strand.
GGACGAGAACTCATCTGTTACATGGGCACTCCAATGTTTTTTAAACTTATTTGAAATCCCTACTTTTTTGCGTTCAATATGCAGCATTCAAAGCGACGTCATAAAATTCCAACATGTTTTGACATCATTTGCTATTTTTCAGTCATTTACTGATTTGTTTAGAGAGCTAAATGACCGTGAAATTGTAAATCACTACAAAATGAACTCTGAAAATGTTGAAACTTGGCATGGTATCATCATTTCACCTGCATAGCATGTGCGAAAGAGTAGAGAGGGTCACGACAGAAACTGGACGCACTTCGTGTACAAACTGGACAATCTCTTTCGGAGTATCAGGGTTTCGGATGAGAACTCATCTGTTACACAGGCACTCCAATGTTTTTATACTTATTTGAAATCCCGACTTCTTTTGCGTTCAGTATGCAGCATTCAAAGCGACGTCATCAATTTCTAACAATTTGTGACATCATTTGCTGTTTTTCAGTCATTTACCGATTTGTTTAGAGAGCTTAATGACCATGAAATTGAAAATCACTACAAAATGAACTCTAAAAATGTTGAAACTTGGCATCGTATCATCATTGCACCCGCATAGCATGTGCGAAAGAGTAGAGAGGGTCACGGAAAAAACTGGACGCACTTCGTGAACAAACTGGACAATCTCTTTCGGAGTATCAGGGTTTCGGACGAGAACTCATCTGTTACACGGGCACTCCAATGTTTTTTAAACTTATTTGAAATCCCGACTTTTTTGTGTTCAATATGCAGCATTCAAAGGGACGTCATAAATTTCCAACACGTTCTAACATCATTTCCTCTTTTTCAATCAGTTACCGATTTGTTTAGAGAGCTAAATGACCGTGAAATTGAAAATCACTACAAAATGAACTCTGAAAATGTTGAAACTTGGCATGGTATCATCATTTCACCTGCATAGCATGTGCTAAAGAGTAGAGAGGGTCACGACAGAAACTGGACGCACTTCGTGTACAAATTGGACAATCTCTTTCGGAGTATCAGGGTTTCGGATGAGAACTCATCTGTTACACGGGCACTCCAATGTTTTTTAAACCTATTTGAAATCCTGACTTCTTTTGCATTCAGTATGCAGCATTCAAAATGATGTCATCAATTTCCAACAATTTGTGACATCATTTGCTGTTTTTCAGTCATTTACCGATTTGTTTAGAGAGCTAAATGACCGTGAAATTGAAAATCACTACAAAATGAACTCTGAAAATTTTGAAACTTGGCATGGTATCATCATTTCACCTGCACATCATCTGCAAAAGAGTAGATAGGGTCATGGAAAAAACTGGACGCACTTCGTGTACAAACTGGACAATCTCTTTCGGAGTATCAGGGTTTCGGACGAGAACTCATCTGTTACACGGGCACTACAATGTTTTTTAAACTTATTTGAAATCCTGACTTCTTTTGCGTTTAGTATGCAACATTCAAAGCGATGTCATCAATTTCCAACACGTTCTGACATCATTTGCTGTTTTTCAGTCATTTACCGATTTGTTTAGAGAGCTAAATGACAGTGAAATTGAAAATCACTACAAAATGAACTCTGAAAATGTTGAAACTTGGCACGGTATCATCATTTCACCCGCATAG
>NC_057806.1:431295215-431296161 GCF_018294505.1 Triticum aestivum
ATTTGTTTAGAGAGCTTAATGACCGTGAAATTGAAAATCACTACAAAATGAACTCTGAAAATGTTGAAACTTGGCATCGTATCATCATTGCACCCGCATAGCATGTGCGAAAGAGTAGAGAGGGTCACGGAAAAAACTGGACGCACTTCGTGTACAAACTGGACAATCTGTTTCGGAGTATTAGGGTTTCGGACGAGAACTCATCTGTTACATGGGCACTCTAATGTTTTTTAAACTTATTTGAAATCCCGACTTTTGTGTTCAGTATGCAGCATTCAAAGGGACGTCATAAATTTCCAACACGTTCTGACATCATTTGCTGTTTTTCAATCATTTACCGATTTGTTTAGAGAGATAAATGACCGTGAAATTGAAAATTACTACAAAATGAACTCTGAAAATGTTGAAACTTGGCATGGTATCATCATCTCACCTGCATAGCATGTGCGAAAGAGTAGAGAGGGTCACGACAGAAACTGGACGCACTTCGTGTACAAACTGGACAATCTCTTTCGGAGTATCATGGTTTCGGATGAGAACTCATCTGTTACACGGGCACTCCAATGTTTTTAAACTTATTTGAAATCCCGACTTCTTTTGCGTTCAGTATGCAGCATTCAAAGCGACGTCATCAATTTCCAACAATTTGTGACATCATTTGCTGTTTTTCAGTCATTTACCAATTTGTTTAGAGAGCTAAATGACCGTGAAATTGAAAATCACTACAAAATGAACTCTGAAAATTTTGAAACTTGGCATGGTATCATCATTTCACCCGCATAGCATGTGCGAAAGAGTAGAGAGGGTCACGACAGAAACTGGACGCACTTCGTGTACAAACTGGACAATCTCTTTCAGAGTATCAGGGTTTCGGACGAGAACTCATCTGTTACACGGGCACTCCAATGTTTTTTAAACTTATTTGAAATCCCGACTTTTTTGCATT
>NC_057806.1:431297610-431298785 GCF_018294505.1 Triticum aestivum
AGCATGTGCGAAAGAGTAGAGAGGGTCACGACAGAAACTGGACGCACTTCGTGTTCAAACTGGACAATCTCTTTCGGAGTATCAGGGTTTCGGATGAGAACTCATCTGTTACACGGGCACTCCAATGTTTTTTAAACTTATTTGAAATCCCGACTTCTTTTGCGTTCAGTATGCAGCATTCAAAGCAACGTCATCAATTTCCAACAATTTGTGACATCATTTGCTGTTTTTCAGTCATTTGCCGATTTGTTTAGAGAGCTAAATGACCGTGAAATTGAAATCACTACAAAATGAACTCTGAAAATGTTGAAACTTGGCATCGTATCATCATTGCACCCGCATAGCATGTGCGAAAGAGTAGAGAGGGTCACGGAAAAAACTGGACGCACTTCATGTACAAACTGGACAATCTGTTTCGGAGTATCACGGTTTCGGACGAGAACTCATCTGTTACACGGGCACTACAATGTTTTTTAAACTTATTTGAAATCCTGACTTCTTTTGCGTTTAGTATGCAACATTCAAAGCGACGTCATCAATTTCCAAACGTTCTGACATAATTTGCTGTTTTTCAGTCATTTACCGATTTGTTTAAAGAGCTAAATGACAGTGAAATAGAAAATCACTACAAAATGAACTCTGAAAATGTTGAAACTTGGCATGGTATCATCATTTCACCCGCATAGCATGTGCGAAAGAGTAGAGAGGGTCACGGCAAAAACTGGACGCACTTCATGTACAAACTGGACAATCTCTTTCAGAGTATCAGGGTTTCGGACGAGAACTCATCTGTTACACGGGCACTCCAATGTTTTTTAAACTTATTTGAAATCCCGACTTTTTTGCGTTCAGTATGCAGCATTCAAAGCGACGTCATCAATTTCCAACAATTTGTGACATCATTTGCTGTTTTTCAGTCATTTACCGATTTGTTTAGAGAGCTTAATGACCGTGAAATTGAAAATCACTACAAAATGAACTCTGAAAATGGTGAAACTTGGCATCGTATCATCATTGCACCCGCATAGCATGTGCGAAAGAGTAGAGAGGGTCACGGTAAAAACTGGACGCACCTTGTGTACAAACTGGACAATCTCTTTCGGAGTATCAGGGTCTCGGACGAGAACTCATCTGTTACACGGGCACTCCAATGTTTTTTAAACTTATTTGAAATC
>NC_057806.1:431298795-431299513 GCF_018294505.1 Triticum aestivum
CGACTTTTTGTGTTCAGTATGCAGCATTCAAAGGGACGTCATAAATTTCCAACACGTTCTGACATCAGTTGCTGTTTTTCAATCATTTACCAATTTGTTTAGAGAGCTAAATGACCGTGAAATTGAAAATCACTACAAAATGAACTCTGAAAATGTTGAAACCTGGCATGGTATCATCATTTCACCTGCATAGCATGTGCGAAAGATTAGAGAGGGTCACGACAGAAACTGGACACACTTCGTGTACAAACTGGACAATCTCTTTCGGAGTATCAGGGTTTCGGATGAGAACTCATCTGTTACACGGGCACTCCAATGTTTTTTAAACTTATTTGAAATCCCGACTTCTTTTGCTTTCAGTATGCAGCATTCAAAGCGACGTCATCAATTTCCAACAATTTGTGACATCATTTGCTGTTTTTCAGTCATTTACCGATTTGTTTAGAGAGCTTAATGACCGTTAAATTGAAAATCACTACAAAATGAACTCTGAAAATGTTGAAACTTGGCATCGTATCATCATTGCACCCGCATAGCATGTGCGAAAGAGTAGAGAGGGTCACGGAAAAAACTGGACGCACTTCGTGTACAAACTGGACAATCTGTTTCGGAGTATTAGGGTTTCAGACGAGAACTCATCTGTTACACGGGCACTCTAATGTTTTTTAAACTTATTTGAAATCCCGCCTTTTTTGTGTTCAGTATGCAGCATTCAAAG
>NC_057806.1:431299577-431300278 GCF_018294505.1 Triticum aestivum
CTCTTTCGGAGTAGCAGGGTTTCGGACGAGAACTCATCTGTTACACGGGCACTCCAATGTTTTTTAAACTTATTTGAAATCCTGACTTCTTTTGCTTTCAGTATGCAGCATTCAAAGCGACGTCATCAATTTCCAACAATTTGTGACATCATTTGCTGTTTTTCAGTCATTTACCGATTTGTTTAGAGAGCTTAATGACCGTGAAATTGAAAATCACTACAAAATGAACTCTGAAAATGTTGAAACTTGGCATCGTATCATCATTGCACCCGCATAGCATGTGCGAAAGAGTAGAGAGGGTCACGGAAAAAACTGGACGCACTTCGTGTACAAACTGGACAATCTGTTTCGGAGTATTAGGGTTTCAGACGAGAACTCATCTGTTACACGGGCACTCTAATGTTTTTTAAACTTATTTGAAATCCCGACTTTTTTGTGTTCAGTATGCAGCATTCAAAGGGACGTCATAAATTTCCAACACGTTCTGACATCATTTGCTGTTTTTCAATCATTTACCGATTTGTTTAGAGAGCTAAATGACCGTGAAAATGAAAATCACTACAAAATGAACTCTGAAAATGTTGAAACTTGGCATGGTATCATCATCTCACCTGCATAGCATGTGCGAAAGAGTAGAGAGGGTCACGACAGAAACTGGACGCACTTCGTGTACAAACTGGACAATCTCTTTCGGAGTATCA
>NC_057806.1:431300785-431301552 GCF_018294505.1 Triticum aestivum
AAATGTTGAAACTTGGCATGGTATCATCATTTCACCCGCATAGCATGTGCGAAAGAGTAGAAAGGGTCACGGCAAAAACTGGACGCACTTCGTGTACAAACTGGACAATCTCTTTCAGAGTATCAGGGTTTCGGACGAGAACTCATCTGTTACACGGGCACTCCAATGTTTTTTAAACATATTTGAAATCCTGACTTTTTTGCGTTCAGTATGCAGCATTCAAAGCAACGTCATCAATTTCCAACAGTTTGTGACATCATTTGCTGTTTTTGAGTCATTTACCGATTTGTTTAGAGAGCTTAATGACCGTGAAATTGAAAATCACTACAAAATGAACTCTGAAAATGTTGAAACTTGGCATCGTATCATCATTGCACCTGCATAGCATGTGCGAAAGAGTAGAGAGGGTCACAGAAAAAACTGGACGCACTTCGTGTACAAACTGGACAATCTGTTTTGGAGTATCAGGGTTTCGGACGAGAACTCATCTGTTACATGGGCACTCCAATGTTTTTTAAACTTATTTGAAATCCCTACTTTTTTGCGTTCAATATGCAGCATTCAAAGCGACGTCATAAAATTCCAACATGTTTTGACATCATTTGCTATTTTTCAGTCATTTACTGATTTGTTTAGAGAGCTAAATGACCGTGAAATTGTAAATCACTACAAAATGAACTCTGAAAATGTTGAAACTTGGCATGGTATCATCATTTCACCTGCATAGCATGTGCGAAAGAGTAGAGAGGGTCACGACAGAAACTGGA
>NC_057806.1:431302000-431304350 GCF_018294505.1 Triticum aestivum
AAAATCACTACAAAATGAACTCTGAAAATGTTGAAACCTGGAATGGTATCATCATTTCACCTGCATAGCATGTGCGAAAGAGTAGAGAGGGTCACGACAGAAACTGGATGCACTTCGTGTACAAACTGGACAATCTCTTTCGGAGTATCAGGGTTTCGGATGAGAACTCATCTGTTACACGGGCACTCCAATGTTTTTTAAACTTATTTGAAATCCCGACTTCTTTTGCGTTCAGTATGCAGCATTCAAAGCGACGTCATCAATTTCCAACAATTTGTGACATCATTTGCTGTTTTTCAGTCATTTACCGATTTGTTTAGAGAGCTTAATGACCGTGAAATTGAAAATCACTACAAAATGAACTCTGAAAATGTTGAAACTTGGCATCGTGTCATCATTGCACCCGCATAGCATGTGCGAAAGAGTAGAGAGGGTCACGGAAAAAACTGGACGCACTTCGTATACAAACTGGACAATCTCTTTCGGAGTATCAGGGTTTAGGACGAGAACTCATCTGTTACACGGGCACTCTAATGTTTTTTAAACTTATTTGAAATCCCGACTTTTTTGTGTTCAGTATGCAGCATTCAAAGGGACGTCCTAAATTTCCAACACGTTCTGACATCATTTGCCGTTTTTCAATCATTTACCGATTTGTTTAGAGAGCTAAATGACCGTGAAATTGAAAATCACTACAAAATGAACTCTGAAAATGTTGAAACTTGGCATGGTATCATCATCTCACCTGCATAGCATGTGCGAAAGAGTAGAGAGGGTCACGATAGAAACTGGACGCACTTCGTGTACAAACTGGACAATCTCTTTCGGAGTATCAGGGTTTCGGATGAGAACTCATCTGTTACACGGGCACTCCAATGTTTTTTAAACTTATATGAAATCCCGACTTTTTTGCATTCAGTATGCAGCATGCAAAGCGACGTCATAAATTTCCAACACGTTCTGGCATCATTTGCTCTTTTTCAATCATTTACGGATTTGTTTAGAGAGCTAAATGACCGTGAAATTGAAAATCACTACAAAATGAACTCTGAAAATATTGAAACTTGGCATGGTATCATCATTTCACCTGCATAGCAAGTGCGAAAGAGTGGAGAGGGTCATGACAGAAAGTGGACGCACTTCGTGTACAAACTGGACAATCTCTTTCGGAGTATCAGGGTTTCGGATGAGAACTCATCTGTTACACGGGCACTCCAATGTTTTTTAAACTTATTTGAAATCCCGACTTCTTTTGCGTTCAGTATGCAGCATTCAAAGCGACGTCATCAATTTCCAACAATTTGTGACATCATTTGCTGTTTTTCAGTCATTTACCGATTTGTTTAGAGAGCTTAACGACCATGAAATTGAAAATCACTACAAAATGAACTCTGAAAATGTTGAAACTTGGCATGGTATCATCATTTCACCCGCATAGCATGTGCGAAAGAGTAGAGAGGGTCACGGCAAAAACTGGACGCACTTCGTGTACAAACTGGACAATCTCTTTCAGAGTATCAGGGTTTCGGACGAGAACTCATCTGTTACACGGGCACTCCAATGTTTTTTAAACATATTTGAAATCCCGACTTTTTTGCGTTCAGTATGCAGCATTCAAAGCAACGTCATCAATTTCCAACAGTTTGTGACATCATTTGCTGTTTTTGAGTCATTTACCGATTTGTTTAGAGAGCTTAATGACCGTGAAATTGAAAATCACTACAAAATGAACTCTGAAAATGTTGAAACTTGGCATCGTATCATCATTGCACCTGCATAGCATGTGCGAAAGAGTAGAGAGGGTCACAGAAAAAACTGGACGCACTTCGTGTACAAACTGGACAATCTGTTTTGGAGTATCAGGGTTTCGGACGAGAACTCATCTGTTACATGGGCACTCCAATGTTTTTTAAACTTATTTGAAATCCCTACTTTTTTGCGTTCAATATGCAGCATTCAAAGCGACGTCATAAAATTCCAACATGTTTTGACATCATTTGGTATTTTTCAGTCATTTACTGATTTGTTTAGAGAGCTAAATGACCGTGAAATTGAAAATCACTACAAAATGAACTCTGAAAATGTTGAAACTTGGCATGGTATCATCATTTCACCTGCATAGCATGTGCTAAAGAGTAGAGAGGGTCACGAGAGAAACTGGACGCACTTCGTGTACAAATTGGACAATCTCTTTCGGAGTATCAGGGTTTCGGATGAGAACTCATCTGTTACACGGGCACTCCAATGTTTTTTAAACCTATTTGAAATCCTGACTTCTTTTGCATTCATTATGCAGCATTCAAAGTGATGTCATCAATTTCCAACAATTTGTGACATCATTTGCTGTTTT
>NC_057806.1:431305613-431306470 GCF_018294505.1 Triticum aestivum
TAATGTTTTTAAACTTATTTGAAATCCTGACTTCTTTTGCGTTTAGTATGCAGCATTCAATGCGACGTCATCAATTTCCAACATGTTCTGACATCATTTGCTGTTTTTCAGTCATTTACCGATTTGTTTAGAGAGCTAAATGACCGTGAAATTTAAAATCACTACAAAATGAACTCTGAAAATGTTGAAACTTGGCATGGTATCATCATTTCACCCGCATAGCATGTGCGAAAGAGTAGAGAGGGTCGCAGCAAAAACTGGAAGCACTTCATGTACAAACTGGACAATCTCTTTCGGAGTATCAAGGTTTTGGACGAGAACTCATCTGTTACACGGGAACTCCAATGTTTTTTAAAATTATTTGAAATCGTGACTTCTTTTGCGTTTAGTATGCAACATTCAAAGCGACGTCATCAATTTCCAACAGGTTCTGACATCATTTGTTGTTTTTTAGTCATTTACCGATTTGTTTAGAGAGCTAAACGACCGTGAAATTGAAAATCACTACAAAATGAACTCTGAAAATGTTGAAACTTGGCATGGTATCATCATTTCACCCGCATAGCCTGTGCGAAAGAGTAGAGAGGGTCACGGCAAAAACTGGACGCACTTCGTGTACAAACTGGACGATCTCTTTCGTAGTATCAGGCTTTCGGACGATAACTCATCTGTTAGACGGGCACTCCAATGTTTTTTAAACTTATTTGAAATCCCGACTTTTTTGCATTCAGTATGCAGCATTCAAAGCTAGGTCATAAATTTCCAACACGTTGTGACATCATTTGCTGTTTTTCAATCATTTACGGATTTGTTTAGAGAGCTAAATGACCGTGAAATTGAAAATCACTACAAAATGA
>NC_057806.1:431308096-431309366 GCF_018294505.1 Triticum aestivum
TTCAGTATGCAGCATTCAAAGCGACGTCATCAATTTCCAACATTTTCTGACATCATTTGCTGTTTTTCAGTCATTTACATATTTGTTTAGAGAGCTAAATGACCGTGAAATTGAAAAACCTACAAAATGAACTCTAAAAATATTGAAACTTGGCATGGTATCATTATTTCACCCGCATAGCATGTGCGAAAGAGTAGAGGGTCACGGCAAAAACTAGACGCACTTCATGTACAAACTGGACAATCTCTTTCGGAGTATCAGGGTTTCGCACGAGAACTCATCTGTTACACGGGCACTCCAATGTTTTTTAAACTTATTTGAAATCTTGACTTCTTTTGCATTTAGTATGCAGCATTCAAAGCGACGTCATCAATTTCTAACAGGTTCTGACATCATTTGCTGTTTTTCAGTCATTTACCGATTTGTTTAGAGGGCTAAATGACCGTGAAATTGAAAATCACTACAAAATGAACTCTGAAAATGTTGAAACTTGGCATGGTATCATCATTTCACCCGCATAGCATGTGCGAAAGAGTAGAGAGGGTGACGGCAAAAACTGGACGCACTTCGTGTACAAACTAGACAATCCCTTTAGGAGTATCAGGGTTTCGGACAAGAACTCATCTGTTACACGGGCACTCATTTGTTTTTTAAACTTATTTGAAATCCTGACTTCTTTTGCGTTTAGTATGCAGCATTTAAAGCGACGTCATCAATTTCCAACATGTTCTGACATCTGCTGTTTTTCAGTCATTTACCGATTTGTTTAGAGAGCTAAATGACCGTGAAATTGAAAATCACTAGAAAATTAACTCTGAAAATGTTGAAACTTGGCACGGTATTATGATTTCACCCACATAGCATGTGCGAAATAGTAGAGAGGGTCACGGCAAAAACTGGACGCACTTCATGTACAAACTGGACAATCTCTTTCGGAGTATCAGGGTTTCGGACGAGAAATCATCTGTTACACGGGCACTCCAATGTTTTTTAAACTTATTTGAAATCCTGACTTCTTTTGCGTCCAGTATGCAGCATTCAAAGTGACATCATTAATTTCCAACACGTTCTGACATCATTTGCTGTTTTTTAGTCACTTACCGATTTGTTTAGAGAGCTAAATGACCGTGAAATTGAAAATCACTACAAAATGAACTTTGAAAATGTTGAAACTTGGCATGGTATCATCATTTCACGCTCATAGCATGTGCGAAAGAGTAGAGAGGGTCACGGCAAAATCTGGACGCACTTCGTGTACAAACTGGGCAAT
>NC_057806.1:431310940-431312172 GCF_018294505.1 Triticum aestivum
ATGGCAAAAACTTGACGCACTTCGTGTACAAACTGGACAATCTCTTTCGGAGTATCAGGGTTTCAAACGAGAACTCATCTGTTACACGGGCACTCCAATGTTTTTTAAACTTATTTGAAATCCTGACTTCTTTTGCGTTTAGTATGCAGCATTCAAAGCAAAGTCATCAATTTCCAACAATTTGTGACATCATTTGCTGTTTTTCAGTCATTTACCGATTTGTTTAGAGAGCTAAATGACCGTGAAATTGAAAATCACTACAAAATGAACTATGAAAATGTTGAAACTTGGCATGGTATCATCATTTCACCCGCCTAGCATGTGCAAAAGAGTAGAGAGGGTCACAAAGAAACTAAATACAGAAAAAAAACTATTCAGAAATAAATAGAAGAAAATAAATAAAGCGGAAAAGAAAAAAACTATATAAAAAATTTACTCAACAATAAATAGAAGAAAATAAATAATGCAGAAAAAACTACTCAGAAATAAATAGAAGAAAATAAATAAAGCAGGAAAAAACTACTCAGAAATAAATAGAAGAAAATAAATAAAGCAGAAAAGAAAAAAACTCTATAAAAAATTACTCAAAAATAAATAGAAGAAAATAAATAATGTAGAAAAGAAAAAACTATATAAAAATTTACTTAAAAATAAACAGAAGAAAATAAGTAATGTAGAAAAGAAAAAACTATAAAAAATTGTTGGGGCACTGCGGGTGAAACGATCAAAATAAGTAATCCAGACCTAGGTGTGCAAATTCAGGCCTAGAAGATCCGGCAGACTCACAGGGCAGCACGCCATAGTTAGGCCCAGAAGCCTGCTATATAGAGAAGTTCGATGGAGCAGCCGCGGCTGGGTTTATAAACCAGTGCGGCTGCCCTTCGCTCGGTGAGGTGGGACTAAAATTGTGCACTGCGGGTGGCAGCGCAACCCCTTTAGTACCGGTTTGTGGTTTGAACCGGTACTAATGGGGGGCCTCTAGTACCGGTTTGAGGCACAAACCGGTACTAAAGGGGTCCGCTTTCCGCCGCTTGATCTGGACAAAATTGGCCTTTAGTACCGGTTGGTGGCTCAAACCCGTACTAAGGGTCCATCCTATATATATGGCACTTATGAAAAATTCAGTTTTCATCCGCCGCCCGTTTTCTATCCAACTTCATCGCCCGGTATCCTCGCCGCCACCGCCGCCGCGCCGTCGCCCATCGCGCGCCGCCCTCGCTGCCCCCGCCGCG
>NC_057806.1:431312643-431317815 GCF_018294505.1 Triticum aestivum
GCCCCCGCCGCCCATTGTCACAGTCCCCGCCGCGCGCCGTCGTCCCCGTCGCCCCCGCCGCCCCGTACTACGTCGCCGTCTCAATCGCGCCGTCGCCTCCGCCGCCCGTCATCGCAGTCCCCGTCGCGTCGCCATCTCGCGCCGCCGCCCGTAGGCCATCGCCCAACGCTCGTACACACACACATACACAGACACAGACATACACACACACAGACACACACACAAACACACATATATTTTTTACTTATTTTCTGTTTCCTATTGTTTAGATTAATGTTAGATGAATTACGTAGATAAGAATGTTAGAATGTTAATTAATGTTAGATGAATTAGATAGAAAAGTTGTTAAATATTCATGTCAATTGTTAGATGAATTAGCTAAATATTAATTAGGTATATATATGAGATTTGAACTAGTTGAATGTGACGCCCCAATACCGGAGCTTCAGTTGCCTTCCAGGGTTTCCGGGTTTCGTCGTGTGTTTTGTTTGGTTCTTTTCATTCATCTTTGCTTCGTGTGCATTGCATCATGTCATCATGCCATCATGTCATTTTTTAATTCAACTAAATAAATTGCATAGATCTGTTGATCTATTTAAATTGAGGGAACTCACATGGTGACTTCTCTATATAACATATCCTCCAAATATTTTAGGGAGCTATATTAAATATTCCATTAATTTGGAATCATCATAACACACGTGCAAAATAATTCCCATGTCTATTCCTCTTCGAGTTTTCCCTTCAAACCTTGCCAATATCTCTCATCTCTTTTGTCGAGGCTCCTCTAAAAAAATCTCAGCCCATTTAGAGTCCTTTCGAATGGGTTTCAAAATTCAAACATGTTGAATTAAATTCAACATGTGCGAATCTATTGCTCTCCAAAAACCCTCTTGCCATTTTATTTAAATTCCTCACATTTTTGTGAGTCCAGAAATATTATCCCCATGCCCAGATTCCACCCCTACCTTCTCTTTCTTTTCTTTATCTTTTTTTGTCTTGTTTTAAAATGGAAAAGAGTATGTGGAGAAAGGAGGGAGAGAGAGAGCCCAACACCCGCAAGCCTGTGGGCCAGGCCGGCCTACCAAACTCCTTGAAGCCCAACCCCTTCTTTCCTCTCCCGTTTTCTCTCTTTGTTTTTTTCCTGTTAGGAGAGGAGGTCAGCAACAGAAGCCCATCTCGCGGGCCATTTGCACCTCCTGGCCCAAGACCTCATGCAGCCTCCTAGGCCTACATGCCCAGTTCCCCCACTAACCCTAGCCGCAGCCTCTTCTCGATCTCCATGTCCCTCTCGTTTCCCCCCCCCGCGCCGCCACTCTCACACACGCACGCATCGCTAGGGAGAGGAGACCCCCTCGCTCGTCCTCCTCCAGATCCCGTCGCCCTCCCCTCATGCCTGTGCTCTGTCTCCCGGCCACCAGGAGCTCGAGAAGCCGCCGCCCCTCACCGGATCCTGCAGACCCCGCGCCGTCCTCTCCTCCGCATCCTTCTTCGTCCTCCCGTGCGAGCTGCTGCGAAGCCGCATCCCCACAAGCGCAGCTGCGCCTCTCCTCTGTGCCAACGCCATGGCCACGTCGGTCGGCCATCGGAGTTGCCGCCCCGGCCACCTCCGCGATCTCCGACCTCCCCTTCCTCTGCTCCTCTTGACTCCCTCACGCCCAAGCTGCGCATGGAGACGAGCACCCCGCAACAGCACCCGACCCCGCGCTCGTCTCAGCGACCGGACGGCCACCTCGCCGGCGACCAGGCGCCACTCCACCTCGGGCGTGCCCCTGCTCCCTTCTCCTCCTCGCTACTGCTTTGCTCCTCACCGGCCAAGTTGCGTTGCCTACTCACCGCCATCGCCCTAGCAGGAGCTCCGCCTCGCCTGCGTCATGCCAAGGCCAACGCCGGCCATTTCTTCCAGCTATTGCTCGGCCATGCCCCGACGACCAGTAGCTCGAGCTAGCTCCACGCACCTCCAGTGACCTTCTGAGGCAGGACCTTTGCTAGTCCCTCGATGCCCTTCAGTTCAGCAAGACCGGCAAATTCGACTACAGCACCGAAATGTCAAGTACACGTTGAACCTTGAAGATTTTGGTCGTGCCAAGTCCATCTTCTAATATGAACGACTACATCCGAGGTGGATTTCGTCAAGTACCCCGGAGCTCACTTGGACGCCAAGTACCTCGATGCCCGATGCCTAGAACGACTACCGTCGCCGAGACCTTTGAACCAAAAACTTCAAGTTCAACTATGTCAGAAGAACGAGACCGGCAGGTGCGAAGACACCAAGTACCACGACAACCCCGAAGGGTTTCGAATTCGTCAAGTTCACCTTCGAAACGTGTACCCCTACACCGCAACGAAACACCGGGTTCCTCTCCGAACGTGTGTGCCCTACCGTCGACCCCGTGAATGTCAACTTCCTCGCCGCGACCCCGATCCTCTACGGAGTGTGTACGACTACGGCCTGTGTACCACTACATCCACTACTGTCGTGAGAACGTCTACTTCCACTACTTCCTCTACGAACTCGAACCGCTCTGAGAATGCTCCTTTGGGAAGGTATAACCCCGAGACGATCGTCCGAGAATTATTGCTTGTGTTGTATGAAATGCTCACGTTTGCACCATGCCCGACATGTGTCTTGCATGTTCCCCGTTGACATACCGTCGTCTCATGGGACACCCGGTAACCGGGATCACCCCACCATCCTTTGCACGCTCCTGCCACACTTTCTTTTGCACCGACGTCTCAATGAGTTGTCGGAACCGGAACGTTGCCGTGGCACCGTTTTCGTTATCGTTGCCGTGGCACCCCTTTTCTTTCCACCATGGTGAAAAATGCTTCATAATGCTCTTGTCAACTTTTAATAAAAATTGCATAAACTTGTTCATGTCATCCGCATCATGATAACAACAATTAAAATGTTTAAATTGTTGTTTGCTTTAATTTGCTAAATGCATGTGAGGTTTTACCGGATGCGTTGTTTGTTATATCCGGCCCCATTTAAATTGCTTAGACCATGTAATTTACTCATGTTTCACCTCTTGCCATGTTCAACAACATTTAATATTGTTGGGTACATAAACGAGAAAGAACTAAATAATTGATGTGGTGTTCCATCAATATGCAACTCGTTGCATATTGAGATCCACTTAACTTGTAGTTTTGTTTGTGCCCTTTGCCATGCCATGCATATTTAAACCGGACATGCATCATACTTGGTTGTGCATCATGCCATGTTGATGTGGTGGTTGTTTACTATGTTGTTTGCTTTCTTTCCGGTGTTGCTTCTTCGGGTTAGTTCCGATAACGTCGCGTTTGTGAGGATCCGTTCGTCTACGTCCGTTTGTCTTCTTCATGGACTCGTTCTTCTTCCTTGCGGGATTTCAGGCAAGATGACCATACCCTCGAAATCACTTCTATCTTTGCTTGCTAGTTGCTCGCTCTTTTGCTATGCCTATGCTGCGATACCTACCACTTGCTTATCATGCCTCCTATATTGTTGAACCAAGCCTCTAACCCACCTTGTCCTAGCAAACCGTTGATTGGCTATGTTACCGCTTTGCTCAGCCCCTCTTATAGCGTTGTTAGTTGCAGGTGAAGATTGAAGTTTGTTCCTTGTTGGGACATGGAGATGTTGTTCCTTGTTGGAACATGTTTACTTGTTGAGATATCACAATATCTCTTATTTAATTTCTCTTATTTAATTAATGCATCTATATACTTGGTAAAGGGTGGAAGGCTCGGCCTTATGCCTAGTGTTTTGTTCCACTCTTGCCGCCCTAGTTTCCGTCATATCGGTGTTATGTTCCCGGATTTTGCGTTCCTTATGCGGTTGGGTAATAATGGGAACCCCTTAATAGTTCGCCTTGAATAAAACTCCTCCAGCAATGCCCAACCTTGGTTTTACCATTTTCACTAACAACCTACCACCTTCCCTTGGGTTCTGCAGACTCAAGGGTAATCTTTATTCTAACCCCCCGGGCCAATGCTCCTTTGAGTGTTGGTCCGAACTAGAGTCCTGTGCAGCGCTCCCTCGGGGAAACTCGAGGTTTGGTTTTAGTTGTACGGAGCGCTCATCTGAGTGTGCCCTGAGAACGAGATATGTGCAGCTCTCATCGGGATTTGTCGGCACATTCGGGTGGTGTTGCTGGTTTTGTTTTACCATTGTCAAAATGTCTTGTAACCGGGATTCCGAGTCTGATCGGGTCTTCCCGCTAGAAGGAATATCCTTCGTTGACCGTGAGAGCTTGTGATGGGCTAAGTTGGGACACCCCTGAAGGGATTTGAACTTTCGAAAGCCGTGCCCGCGGTTATGGGCAGATGGGAATTTGTTAATGTCCGATTGTAGAAAACCTGAAGTTGACCTTAATTAAAATACATCAACCGCATGTGTAACCATGATGGTCTCTTTTCGGCGGTGTCCGGGAAGTGAACACGGTGTTGGAGTTATGCTTGACGTAAGTAGATTTGGATCACTTCTTGGTCATAGTTTTATCGACCGTGCATTGCCTTCTCGTCTCGCTCTCATTTGCGTATGTTAGCCACAATATATGCTAGTCGCTTGCTGCAGCTCCACCTCATACCTTTACCTTACCCATAAGCTTAAATAGTCTTGATCGCGAGGGTGCGAGATTGTTGAGTCCCCGTGGCTCACAGATACTTCCAAAACCAGCTTGCAGGTGCCGATGAGACCGTGCAGAGGACGCAACCAAGCTCAGGAGGAGCTCGATGAAGATCTTGTCCTTTATGTTGTTTCGTTCTAGTCGATCAGTTGTGGAGCCCAGTTGGGGTCGATCGGGGACCTTTATCGCATTTGGGGTTCTTCATTTATTTTGGTTCCGTAGCCGGACCTTGATTGTATTTGGATGATGTAATGCTTTATTCATGTATTGTGTGAAGTGACGATTGTAAGCCAACTATGTATCTCTTTCCCTTATGTATTACATGGGTTGTGTGAAGATTACCTCACTTGCGACATTGCTTTCAATGCGGTTATGCCTCTAAGTCGTGCTTCGACACGTGGGAGATATAGCCGCATCGAGGGCGTTATATGGAATTAATATAACTAGTTTACTTTTAGTAAGAAAATTAATAGAACTAGTTTATTTTTAGTAAGAAAATTTAGGTATATGAGATTATTTGAATTCGTTGAATTAATATAACTAGTTTATTTTTAGTAAA